>NC_140211.1:33286927-33326927 GCF_951802725.1 Rutilus rutilus | reverse complement strand
TAAATACCTCAACAATGAGTATATTTCCCAGGATGTGAGGAGCGTAATTGGTCTGTATACATAATCTGCTCAGAATGAGAGGTTTACGTGTGCAGGAGTGAACCGCACATTGGAGGCTTTATCTCCGTTGCGCCACTACAAAAGACCAGAGTGTCTAAAGCTCAGTGAAACTCTCGAACCAGCCCTCTCCAACACAAATGAATTGTGTGTTGTAATGCTATTGAGCTACTGGGGGACTTTATGTATTGCTGGACTTTCCAGATAAACGAAATTGCGGATTACGCATGGCGGCGGCGGCGGAAATGTATCTGTGTTCACACTATCACAAACACACATGCACAGACAGTTTTCAGTAGGCCTTTAAAATAAGCGGGCACCGGCGCATCCAGCCATAGCAAATTACAATGACGCAGGCAACGTGCATCCACTCCTCCACAATCGGGCCTGATTGATTCACTGCTGAGCTGACCCAAGGCTTCACTTTGTCTGTGGACGCCTTTGAGTCGAGCTGTCTCTCTTAACCTGTGTAATTTACATGCACTGTAATTCACTCACCATCTGCAATCTCACCTTGGAAGCACTCCCATTACAAATGCTAATTTAGAGCACGTTATAAATTCTCTCAATCACACGCTCGTGCCCTAACAATATACACACATGGAAAAAATGGATATTAGCACCAAAAGAAACCCTCCTTTAAATCATGGGTGTGTCCCAATGACCCCAACATTACCCCAAAGAGTAATGGAGGGAAAGAACAGGAGGCGTCGTAGTGTTTTGTAATGCACCACCATTGATCTTCGAGCTGTCACGTTCCCAAAGTATCTTAAAATAATGCGTGTGATGAATGTGCGATTTCCCTAATTTACGGGGCCTTGGTGTGCTCCCGGCTACGTGCAGGATAGAAATCTTAAATGGGGCTTGAACGGTTCTTTGCACAACAAGAAATCAATATGCCACACATATTAGGGAACTAGGAGTTAGAGAGTGTTTAATGCATACTTAAAAGCACTAAACGCACACCTGTAGTCTCAGAATCATCTCACATACATGGTTGTGTGTATTTGTTTGTCATTTATACCTCTTGTCTCCAAGAGCCGGTTGGCTGTCAGTGGCTCAGTAAGATGACAAAGGGCATAATGGCGTTGTGCAGCAGTGTGCCATTACAAATGTGATCACCAATCACTCGAGACACAACACACTCCACGCAGAAAAAGGTAATAAGGTCTCAGTGAGCGCACACTCACTCCCTCCTAACCCGCTCACATTCCCACGTGGGCCTGCACGTCTATGAAACAAACATACCGGGGGGAAGAATTATCTACAGTGCAAAAGCAGTTAGTTGCTACAATACAGATGCACACATACGCTGAAGTATTCATCACAAACAGCAGACGTTAAAGCCCACCAACACAGATGAATGAAAAAAAGCCACTATAAAATGCTTATAAAAGACACTGAGGGTGAATCTTTTAGCACATGTAACACAATAAAATCTGTCTGAGATGGTTGGGAGTTGCTGATGCCTGCACCATGTTTTCATTTATATACTAATTCATTTTAATTTGCCTTCAAAACAGCATTACTTCTGTTTGCACTGCACCTATGCCCTAGAGACAAACTGAAATTGTTCATTTTTAATGTTGCCATGCTCAGTACAGTGTGTTCATGGTATTTAGATGCCACAAAGATGTTATTAGGCTAAATGTTATGTGAATCAGAATGCTCTTAAGAGAATAAGAATGAAATGAAATGAAAATGTTATAGGTCAGACAAAGAAAAAAAGATAATCTGTGTCAGTCTGTATGTCTATATACCCTAGTGAAAAAACACATAAAAAAACACAAACCAAAATGTATTTAAAATACATATATTTCATACTAAGTATACTACAAATTCATTAACATTTTTACTGACATATCGCTTGAGACCTACTGATACAAATATTAAACAAAACTTTATTTTGGACAATGCACATTTCTTAATATACAGCCTAAAATGTGTTTTAATATCACTATTAGTAAGGATAGTATGATCACTTTATAATATCAGTCTTTAAATAGATAGATATTTAAAGTCTACCTAAAGTATACTTGCAATAGCAATCATTTTAGCACAATCAGATAGGCTACTTTAGTGTATCTTTAGCTGAACTTCAGCACTATTTCTGGATAACTACAAAATTAGTTGTTCCCATTTAACAGACTTTAAGTATACCAATTTAGTATACCGAAAGTACAATTGCAGGGTATTTATATTAAGTACATAAATATATGAATGTATTTGTAGTATACTTAACATAAAATAAATGCATTTCAAATCACTACGGTATGTATCCTGTCACTAATGTGGTGACATCATCATTGGTTGAAGAGTTAAACAAACATGGCCCTGACATGGCCCTCTTGTCCTGTCACTCACCTCTGACCTTTGACCCGATCGTAGGGGTGAATGGCAGAAGTTGAATGTATCCACAACCTCTGCTTCTCAGTATTTCCAAGTAACATTTAGCAGAAAGTAATTCACAAAAAATAATAAAGAATTAACATAGAAAAAGTTTCAGCTATTGAATTTGTATAAAAAATAGTTTTTATCTGTTTTTCTGTTTGTTGTTTCCCTTGTATTGCTTTTTAACACTGTGTTGGGGATGATTGGCAATGTTGGTTAATATATTAATATATACTTTCTTTTCTATGTAAGATCTATTCAAAATATATATATGTGTACTGTGTTAGACTAAACTGGGAAGGGTCACAGCACTTGCATATTGTTGTCCTATTGTTAGTTTAATTGCTTCTATTGCTCTCCTCATTTAAGCGTCTGCTAAATGATTAAATGTAAATGTAAATATACTGATTAAGAAAAATATATTCATGAATTAGCAACATTGACACATGTTCTTGCATCCTATTTCATCTTTCTTCTTTTCCTTTTTACATCTTGACAGTTATTTGAAATATGATGTTTCGTAGTGTTTGTTAATTTATTCTTTGGTTTGGTTCAGTTTGGAAAGGAAAGGATACAGAAGTTGAATTCAATGTCTACAATTAAAATTGAACAGAGAATTTGTTATGAAATAAACAGTTTTATATGGAAAGGAAAGGAAAGGAAAGGAAAGGAAAGGAAAGGAAAGGAAAGGAAAGGAAAGGAAAGGAAAGGAAAGGAAAGGAAAGGAAAGGAAAGGAAAGCTCTGTGAGTGTCGCTTGAGGGCAGTCAGGGAAGTGATGTGAGCTGATTGTCTGTGTTTGGCTTGCTGATGTTGGAGGGTTTGTTGCCCTGGGGCTCAGACTAAAGAAGACCTCTCAGAAAGGTCAGAGGTGAATCTTCTAAAGCGGGGTGATAAGGGAAAGTGCTTAGTGCCATTTAACCTGAACACCCCTCACTGCTCCATAAACACACACATACACACACAAATTAAATGTTACCCCCACCTTTAATAGAATAACAGAATTAAGAGGTCAGCATGACCAAACTATAGTGAGTGTCATATTTTGTGAAATGGCAGGGGCGGTGATCAGCCCGAGGGTGTTTTTTTTCTTTTTCTTGGAATAATAGCTTGAAAAAAAATAAACACTATACACGTGAAAAAGTGTGAATACTTTAAGCAACGTTTATGTTAAAAAGTTGTATGTTATTTGTATATAAAAATGGCATTAAAAATATTCAATTTGATATATTTTTATTATACATTTTAATTAATTTATTAATAGATAATCTCTATATTTTATCCTGATTTATGTGGATTTTAAATTCCACCGTTCAGGTGCTAACTCTACCAAAGGATGGCATTTGACTCTGAGATAGTAAATCCCCACACAAAAGCTTTAACTCGCATTAATGTGAATCTTGTTTGTGATTGGTTGATTGCTACTTGTCTGTCAGAATGGGCTGAGAAAAGTAGGCGGAGCCTGTTAGACAGCGCTGCGTGTCAGTGGCTGGACTCCAGAGACAGTTATCTTGTTCTAGTCCCCTCTCAAAACTCATTATCACACTCAAATTATTTCCACCCACAAGCTGCTTAATTAACACGCATGTCCAGACTCACGTCAGCTCACATATATTGATTACAACATCAAGCTCTCATGTCTGCCAAAGCTTTGAGTCAGACAAAGAGAGAGGAAAGGAAAGGAGACCATGAGCGAGAAAGAGAAATGTAGGTAGCGGTAGCGCGCTCGCTACGTTATCGACTCCATTTTGTTCCTTTCCCTCCTAATGAATTATGGGTAAGTGTGCTAATGAATGGCGGCCCTGTGAACAATGGGGCATGTGGTAATCTCCCTTCTCGCTCACAGCAGTCGGGTAATTCTGGGTAATTTCAGGCTTGGCCTCAATCAGTGGCATTAGCCATCATCACAGTCCTGAAGGGGTTAATTAGGGCCGAGAGAAAAGCCCAAATTAATTGGCTCTCGTCCGGATGAAGGTTAAAATAAAAAAGAGAGAGGGAAAGCTGGGCTTTTTAATACATTAAGAGTAGCTGACAGCAGTTAATTGCCATGGACATAAATAGAGTAATGACCGAAAAAGAAAGGCAAAAATAGGCAGGAAGTAACATAAAAAATTGTCCCTTTTCCGTGTTTTCTGAGGAAAAGAGAGTGAAGTTTAATCTGTCAGCAGAAAGGTCAGATGTTTGGACAGGGCGCAAAAGGCAAACAGCCAGACAGACACACAGAAAGGGGTCTAGAGAATTTGTGCATGTGTGCAAGGGAAGAGATGGGAAAGAGTGGGGAGCTGTTTCGAGACAAGCCCTCTGTGTTGTGGAATATGTGTTTTCTTCGGTTTCTCTTTTTCGCTTCTCTCTGTATTTTAAGTGATGGTATGGCGACGGGCATCACGCATCGGTGAGCATGAAACGGAGTCGGCGAAATCGCTGAAGGAGTGCTCTCCTCCTGGAAGCCTCATCAGGACTTGTCATCGCTCTAATGAATATCATTTAAATTGCTTTGTATATGAGAGTGAGTTTGGATGTCGATTTAATTTGCGCATGTGTTTGAGTTCTTCTGCTTGGCTAGGCGAATAGAGACAGATAGAGAACGGGAGGGAGGCTAAGAGAGAAAGAGAAGGAGGCAGACTAATGAAAAGCGAGCTCGGGTGACAGCGTGATGAGACTCGACCCGATCAGACGAGTTTGAAAGGAAATTCTGACAGGGCTGGAGAATAAAAAATGCGCACTCATGTGCACATACACACTCAGGCATGCGGAGATGCTGACTACACACATGCTGCATCTCAAGAAGTGGCTGCAAAGTGGTTTACGTTATCAAGTCTACTGTTGAATCGCGAGGGGGGAGGGGAGCACCTGTTCTCATTTGCTGATATCCCCCTGTCGTAGAGGGATCGCTAATGACGGCTGAGGAAGCGTCCGCAGGCTTTGTGTATATGTAAAATAAATAAACCCGCTCGCCCTCCATGCGCATGGGAGCCTCCTCGGCTTTTAAGCGTGGCCTTATCAAAATAAAATTACAATATATGCTGATACTGTATTTCAACCCTCCCCCTCGTCCCCCTCCAGCACTCATTCTGAACGCCCGCACAGTACTGAGTCGCACTCTGTGCCGTGCGCCGTGAAATATTACAACCTTTCCTGAAGCAAAAGATATAAATCCGCATTGAGGAATTGCAAAAACAGCACAAAGCATTCCCGGCCCGGCGCTATCTAGTGAGGCGCTGATGATTTAGCATTGCAGGTGCATCAAGACCCCAAGCTCTGCAGACAAAGCCCAACCCTGCAAGCTTTTTGCTTTCTCTCTCTCTCTCTCTCTCTCTCTCTCTCTCTCTCTCTCTCTTTCTCTCTCGCTTGCTTGCTTTTTTTATTCCGATGGTAATAAATGCGTCATTTGTAATTCATTTCAATTACTCAGGCTTTTTAATTGAGTCGGATCCAATTATGCCCTGGCAATTAGTATAATCAATTACGCTTTGATTACGCAGGTTTTCATGCTTGTCACTGCAGGATTCGGCACAGATGGGGGAAGTGCGTTGTGATTTCAGCCCATCGTCGTAGCTATCTCCGTCCCGACGGAGGAGACGGGCCAGGTAGATCTCGGGATGTTTTTCAACTGCGCCTCTGATGCGGGATCCAGGGAGACGTGCTGATATGCTTGTCAAAGTCAGCATTCTGACTGCCACAATTCATATGAAAGTTCCACGCACATCACTTTAAGCAGCACCTTTCTGCCATTCTTGGGATTTATAGTAAGCGATAAAATTTGAGCTGCAAGAAGATGAGTTTCAGCATCGTTAAAGAAAGCACTTTTAAAGGAAAGTGCGTCAAAACGCCCTACACAGAGCCGTGAGGCCTTTAAAAATATCATATGGCGTCTGAAGGGTGGGCACATTTGAGCCATTATCATGTTATTCCAGCAATATCAACAAAGCATGCTGGGCATTTATATCCTTGATCTCATAAAGGAGGTGAACACACATTCTACATAGTGAGTTCATCATGAATCTACTCACGCAATCTGATCTTTTTGTATGATGTTGACTACCATGCCAGGAACAAAGTTAAAGGAGAACTTGGTAACTTTTTTAACTTAATAAAACCGTCTAGAAATCGTTTGGATGGTTAAACAACCTGTTCTGGTGATATTGGTGACTTTCCCCGCTCCCCCCAGCGTTCCCAGGCGGAAAACCAACCTTGCAACTTGGGCACTACCGTCCCGGCAAGATAGAAATTGGAAGTCTCGTGAGAAGCGAGAACGAGAACGAGCGCGAAACATGAATTGCTTTACGGCAATTCGACATAAACACCCACACATGTATGATGTATTACCAGATTACCCACCTCAGTAGACATAGCTCCACACGATACAGTTGGCTTGCTCCGATCAAAACAAACGCACATGAGCAGCGGTAGAGAGGGGGAGGAGGCCGCCGCAAGTGAGTTTTTTACGACTGTGTTGTGAAATATACGCCCACCACAGCTGTAGGGGGAGCTCGTGGGGAAAACATGCGATGACAAAAGGGAAAATCAGCGAAGAAGTGAGTAGAGTTCGCTAGAGTTACCGAGTTCTCCTTTAAGGGCTGTACGACACTCAGCCAAGTGCTGTGGTATCACTAGTCTATCACATCATTGTATCAGCGTTCCAGTAACTCAACGTGGGTTTGATTCCCCAAAAAAATGAACCTGAATGCACTCAGTCTCTTTGGATAAAAGCAACTGCCAAAAGCGTCAATTTAAATGTTGTTTACCTATATCCAGAGCATCATTTCACCATAATGCAAGGTCAACTTGCTGTTTGTAACTGGAAAAAAGATTATGAAATGTCATTTAGCAACAACTTTAATCCTAAAGAATAATACGCAAGAAATATCAGTGAGATTATCCAAACTAATGTCGGTATGCGAGCAAGAAGATGAAGCATTTGGACTGTTTCTGGTTATGAAGTGTCCATAGATGATGTGATAAACTTTGTAAAGATGAATATACATTTATATGTTCACTGCAAACCACCCGCTATTTCAGAAAAAGTGTAGCATTGTTTGTTTGCAAATGTCACTAAATATGTCGTATCAAATTCAGACATTTAGACGTTACTAATATGTGACTTGAGGGGGAGGGGAGACTGTACATTTTTATATGAAAACGAGTTGTTTAAATGTATTCATTTAGTAGAATCTTTTTTCCAATAATCTAAGGATGCGACTCTGAGCTACTTAATTAATAATGTTGAAATGTTCATTAAAATAAAGGTGGGTTTGTAGTGGTGGAGGGATGCAAACGAGTTGTCACAGGAGTGAGGTAAGTGACCATTTATATTCAGTTCCTTTGTGTTGTGATTGATAGGATTGGATGGACTGTTCATGCTCTTCCTGAGAACTTGTCTACTGTGAATCGTATTTACATGAAAAATGTGGATTAATACACATACTGTAGATACTCAAATGAGAACATGTTGGCATAAAGATTTTTTGTCCCCACCACTGCTATTCGGTCTCTGTAAGATTCCATACTCTGCTAAAAGTAACCTTTCCAATGGACAGTGAAAGTAAAACAGACACAAATAATAGGATATTAAACTTTAACTACCCCGTATTCATTCCAATCATCTGGGAAAGAAATGGCTCAAATTTCATGCTCACAATTTCATTTGTATCACGTCAGGTGGAATTTATTAGTCTTTTTGTTTAAAAGGGTATCTACGGCACACACTTAAAAAGTTGTCCTCTCTCACTTTGGCTTTTCTTCAACTCTCGATCTCTAGCTCTCTCTCATTCTGACTCCATGACATACGTCTTCATTTGAAAGGCTTCAGTTCATGCTAGGCTGGAACTTTTATAGGTTGGGCTCTGTTTCCCCTGGAGGGCTGTAAACTGTTGCACAGAAATAAAAAAAAAGAAATGCCAAGATCCCTCTTAATACTGAGAGTGATTTTATTACATGAGTGTTGAACAGAATTGGAGTTGTGGAATTGCACGACTTGCCAGCCAGAAATGGCACAGTTAGAAAAGAGTCTGTCAGAAGCCCAAGTGTCTCTTGACTTTCATGACTTCACAATGCCATTTTTCTGCATTTAGTGCACTTATGCGCATAACACGTTGTTATTTTCAGTTTATTTGAGCACCAAAGTATAAACATTCATTATACAAGCTCTATCCGTCCATCCATCCATACTATCTATGTTTGAATTCTTACTTTTATATGGTTGCATGCATGTCTGATGACATTGCTTTGCAATGAGTACAATAAAACATTATGTGAATCAATTGTTTGGTGTAATTGATGTCATTATATCATCATTTATTTACTCTCATGTCATTCTTAACCTGTATGACTTTCTTCCAAACAACACAAAAATGTGAATTTTTGAAGAATAACTTGGCCACTCTTCAATTTAATTTAAGTGAATGAAAACCCGGGGCTGTCAAGCACCATAAAAGTATCATAAAAGTGATCCATATGACTCATGTGCAATATTCCAGGTCTTCTGAAGCCATACTTTAGATTTATTTGAGGAAAAGGTTGAAACTTTAGTCTTTCATTTAAAAACACCTTCGATTTACTCGAGAGTTAATGAGTGATGTCCAATTTGTGAATGAATCATTCGTTTGACTAGAATATTATCAATTAATTGGTTGATCAAGTTCACAAACAGTCTAAAGGATTTTTTGAATGATTGGGGACAGTTGTAAAGATCACTGACTCAATGATCCAAATAGGCAAGATCATTAGATAATAACTATGGGTCTATTCATCACATAAAGCTCTTCCAAACACTTGAAATATAGTGTGTGAGTTGTATGGATTGCTACTTATGGTAATACTTGTCCGTTTTTTTCCACCTTTGAAAACAGCACGATTTTCTTTTTATTTATTTTTGTTATGATTGAGTTAAATCAATGTTCATATTTGGGTGAACTATTACTTTCATCTCACCAAGATCCAAAAAAGATTCATAGTAAGGACTCCCACCTGTCCCCATGTTCTCTCTCCCCTGTTTATTCTGCTAACCGTGTAGCAATCAAATGTTCTCCCACTTATGGATCTCCCACTTCATGACTCCGACCCTGAGCAAGGGGGGAGAAAAAAAAAGCTGTCGGCATCAGTGTGGATGAAATTGAATCTCATTTTCGAGGATCTCCCGGGCAGCTGATGTTTTGATGAGATGAGCAGTTGTCAGGGCGAGGGCCAGGAGATCTCTTCTCTTAACTAACCTGCATCTTGACAAGGCAATCAAGAGGCACGGGAGAGTAATTAAATGATAAGTTCATATTTGAGGGACAATCGAGTGGTGCAGGCTCTCTTGTCACGGCTCCTGGCCGTCGTGATGAATACCCTTATTAGCAGCCGCGCTGCTCTCTGTCACAGGGGCCAAGCCTGACAGCAGGGCCCATGACAGAGCCCCTCGGCACCCCTGCTGCGATGGCTGCAGATAGCCCTCTGTAAGGACACCTGGAGGTACATAATGTAGGACAGTGACGCACGCAAAGAGCTAAAATGTGGACGTGAAAGTCAACAAGAGGGATGGAGATAAGTCATGAGCGGGAAGTGCCAGGAAGAGCATGTTAACAACTTGAGTTTGAGCAGGTATCAAGAGGAAGTGTGTGTGTGTGTGTGTGGGGGGGGGGGGGGGGGGGGTTGCACGACTTACTGTTTTGATGCTCCGTAATTGAACGTGGCAACCACTTCACTGCTGACTATGAGATATGATGTTTGTTTGGATGTGTCTCACTGATCTCCAGTGCACACTTTGGTTCAATCATGAGGTGGGAGGAAAAAACAAGAGCCACATTCGATATTTATACAACACGGCACACATCTCTCAAAGCTTTTTTCAGCTTAAACATTTGGGTCACCACTAGGAGTGAAGCAAGCATCTCTTGAGCTCCCCTTGTGATGCATCAGATTGCAGTGGATCCCCCCCACCACCCCCACCACCCCCACCCATCTGCAGTGCTTTAAGTCCCACTTGCTGTAATCCCACGTTGTGTGCCACTGGCTCGGCAGGATGCCATTGTGATCCTCTCCCCATTGTGTCGGCGGCATAAAGCATCCTCTGTTGTCTCGCCAACTTCCTCCTTCAAACACAGCTTGTGTTTTCAATGCTTACATCCCCCGTGCAAAGGAAAATAAACCTGGGCCTTTGACTAGATCTATAACGGTGTTGTGTGAATATAAAGGGTGGGGAGTGTGTGTGAGAGAGAAAGTGGGAGGGTGTGAGAGGCTGAGGTGAGTGAGCATTTGTAAATGATAACCTCAGCCAAAGAAAACCATGGGTGAGAACCTGTAGATATGAGTCACTGCGATGATTGCATTTCAATATACATCGCATGTACTTTTCCCTTTTAAACTGACGTCGTCGCCACTTATGGCCACGTTTGAGTTTAGGGATTGAGTTTAGGGATTGGTATAAAGAAATAATGAAATAATAATATGGTAATATCAAGAGTCTGAAATGGCAATGGCCCCTGTAAGTCCTGCGGCAGAGCATGGGGCAATAAAGTATGCTCCACTTCAGATTTCATGTTAATAAATCTGAACTCCAGAGAGTCTGCTTAAATTGCACCTTTATATAACTTCTAAGTAAAGGTCACTCTTCTTTTTTAAAGGAATTTAAAGATCAAAATGGCTTCTGCCAGTGTTTCCATATTATACACCTCCATCTTGCTCGCACCCTTAAGCAGCATGAGGTGATATTTTTTAATAATTTGTGCACTACGTGAATATATCCAACTGAATAATTGTTCTCCAGACTGGGCTGAATCCAGATCTACATAAAAAAGGGATGTCATATTTTCCATCGCACCCTTTGTTCTTTTTAGTTGAACAGCAGGACTTAGAGATCAGCTAATCACTGTATGGTTGCTGTATTAAAGCACTATGCATGGAAATTGTGGATTTCCAGGTTATTAGAGGGAAGGTTGGATGTATATAAAGCTTTCAGCAGGAAGTGAGATACTTGAGGGTTACACTTGCATTAACAGCAACGGCAACTGAAGTTTTGTTCCAATACCAATAACATATTCAATAGAAATGACCTCTCAATGAGAAGACTGTGACAAATGATAAACATCATTAAATGATAAGTTCACTCAAAACTAATCTCATTCACTGCAAAATGCAAATTTTCATTGAATGCAAAAGAGAAGCTTGGACATTCTGTTAAACATTTTTTTAAAGATTTGTATTCAGAATAGCAACTATCTAGCCTGACTACGTCAGACTTCGTACTTCCGCTCAATTTCAGTTCGCTTCTGTACTCAGTCTGAGATAGCGACCGTTTTCCCCGTTTTCCTCCGGCCTCAAAACAGCCGGCCAATCAACGAACAGAGGGCAGGCTGAGAGCCGTGACGTAGACGCTGATTGTACCGTGGATGCGTAGATTTACTTCACATAATCTGCAAAAGTCGTTCACAGCCATGTTCACTCCGGTATTTCGCTCGATGGTTTTGTTTTCGCATCATACTACATGTGTTTACAGTGGAAGTTAGATGCGGCTGAGCATGCGCATAACACATGCCATAACCAAACGTTATGTGATTGGCTTACGGGTAACCAATGATTTTAAACTTCAGACAAGCGCCCCCCCCCCCCCCCCCCCCCCCCCCCCGCGAGATAGAAAATGCTTTTCAATTATGCCCTTCCAGACTCTGTCTACGAAGCAAAGCGAAGTAGCAGAGTTTGGTATTACCAGGCTAGCAACTATCCCCTTAAAGGCATAAAATATATAATTAATTGCTTATATAAATAGATGGTCCCACTCTCAAACACACTTTTACCAATGACATTTACTAATGTCTTATTGAGCATCATATAATGTAACAATATTTGTTAGTTTTATATAAGGTTCTTATTTTTAATATTACAGTTTATATAAAATATAACTATATATATATATACTGTAGCCAGAAGGCATTTTTCTATAGTCACAAATATGAACAAAGAACCTTGAGCTGCACGTGCTGATCATCTGGATGAATGATTGAGTTAAGTCAACCTGGAAAGAGTTTAAAAATAAAAACCTTCTCACACAATCTCACATCCTCTTCAGCATGAGCAAAACTATAAAAAGGCCTGCTGCTGAAATTCTTCCTTCCTGCTCCTCTCTCTCTTTCTCCCTCCCTGTCTCGCTGCTCTTAGCCCCACGGAGAGAGCCGTCAGATGCAGTTTGTCCTGACGGCTGATGGATCGGCCAAAGACACTCGTCTCTGGGCACTTCTCTATATATCGTTAATTTAATGCATGATGACGTGGCCAATTACAGGGCGGCTGCACGCTCAAATAGCATGTCAAAACCTGTGTATCAATCTATTAGATTCTGTCTCTTCGTGGCATGAGTAGGCACCTTAAAGCAGTGGTGAGACACAGGGGAAAGAGAGAAAGTGCTGACCTCATGGGGATCCGGCCTCTGATCTCACACAGAATAAAAACTGCCTTAACAAGATACGCTAGCAGGTGAGCTCGCACCTTCCATCTGAATGGAGCTCTCATGCTAATGTGCATGTGATGTCTAAGAATAATTAACTTGAGTAAGTCGAGTAATGTCTAATGTCAAATATTCACTCAAATGTTTGGGATCAGTAAGACTTTTATTTATTTATTTATTAAAGAAATTGATATTTTTTCAGCATGGGTAAATTCAGTTTATCAAAAGTGACAGTAAATACATTATTAATGAAAAAGTTAAATTTCAAATAAATGATGTTAGGGTAATTCCTGAAGGATCACGTGACACTGAATACTGGAGTAATGGCTGCTGATTTATTTTTATTTTTGCCATCACAGGAATAAATTACATGTTTAAATATATTCAAATGAAATACTGCTATTTTAAGGTGTATATATATATTTCACAATATTGCTTTTTTTTTTTACAAAGCCCCTAAAGTGACTCGAGAAACTGCGTTCGCTCACAAAACTTTTGTGTTCTTTGCGAGCGAACGCAAAAAGTTTCTCGGGGGAACGCAAAACATTTGGAAGAGAACGCAAAAGCATTGACTTATTATTTTTCCTCCCATCTCATATTTTTTCCACAACCATGTTCCCTTAGGGGTTCCATAGTTTTTGACTGCATTTTTGTGTAAGTAAACATAAGACTTACTAAGTAGTACAAGGTACTACTTGATGATTGTCATTTTTGTTTAGAATGTAAAATGAATTTGTATGAATTTGAATAGTTTAATATATTTATGGTTTATCAAATACTAATAAATATAATACATATATTTGATAAATATTACTCTAAAATACATTTTAACCAAGTATTTTTTTTTTTTTGATTATCATGTCATTATTAAGACATCTCTGAAAAGACTATGCAATAGGTTGCACAAAATGTATAAAATAAATAATAGAACATTTGGCTAAATCTAATGTTCCACCATACCTGACCTTGGCATAAGGGCACAAGCTCCAGGGCTCTGGCATAGTCAAGCCCCCTAAGAAGACTGGCATTTCGCCCTGCTGTCATTCCACACGGACGCTCACACCCTATTGGGGAGTGATGCCCCTCTGTCACACTGATGAAAGTTTTTAATAAGTCCAGCTTGAGCTGATGAGATACTGTTGATTGACATAGAAGCTCTCAGTGAATAGGACACTAGGATGGATTATTAAACCTTCAGTGTGTATTTAATATATATATTTTTTTTACAAGAATTTAGACATTACCTATCTACCTATCTGTACATACATACATACATAGACAGTCCGATAGATAGATAGATAGATAGATAGATAGATAGATAGATAGATAGATAGATAGATAGATAGATAGATAGATAGATAGATAGATAGATAGATAGATAGATAGATGCATGTGCAAATTAAGGAGTCTGTCCCGCAATAACCCTCAAGCTCTCAGATCTTTTCTCGCTCTCTCTCTTTCTCCCTCTCTAGTCTTCCTTTCCGCCCTCTCTCTTGGGATTTCTTATCTGATGGAGAGGCTGTAAAGTTTGTCTGCTTTAGCTCACTCTTTGATGCTGTCACATTTGATCGGCTCAGAAAGTTCTGGCCCATCAACTGCTTGCAAATTAGAAACCCTTGTACATGGAGTAACTATTGTGCAGTTGACGGCATCTTGTTTTATACCCACCACAAAGCAGCAGTGATGGCTTGGCTTTCAAAACTATATCCTGGCCCCAATTTTTCGTGGCAGTCACCTAGACTGTAATTGAGATGATGACTAAAAAATGTAATTACAAATTTGAGTGGTTCCTGCTTAAGCAAACAAACACATTATAAAACAATATGGTAACTTGGGCTGTAGAGACATCCTAACCTAGAATCCCATCCAATATTTTTAGTAACCACGGTAATTTCAGACAGAACTTTGTTTTGTCAAGAACTAAGATGTTAATCTTAATTCTAATAAGTCAAGAATTAAGATGTTTTTCTTATACAGTCCCTGGTCACCAATGTTCTATTTTAGAGACTAGACCCCAAAGGCTGGTGTTCAAAAAAATGCTTCTTGACAACCTTAACCAGCCATTAATGCTGGTCTAGGGTTGTGCACAATTCAGTAGTGACTTGAGCATGCCTTTTAAATTCCAAATTAATTTGAATTGAGGTAGCAAAAATTATGTAGAAATGTCATTCAAATGTGAATATAAGGAAGTAGAATTCAAATGGATTCAAGAAATCCACATAACTGAAATGTTGGCTTTTCAAATGTTTTAAAAAAAACAACAACACCTGAAGTTCAAAGGTTTATAGATTGATAAATCCTTCCTGTAATTCTGATTCAACTTTGTAGGGCATAACCAATTCAATTAATATTCACATTCATGAATTGAAAAAGTTTTAACACAACCCTGGGTGTGCTAGTCTAGACTCCAGACTCTAGACATTTAGATGTTGGAAAAAGTGATACATATGTGATATATATGTATGAATGTTGAGAAAGGCAGTCTGCTCCACACTAAGATGGCTGAAGGACTTGTTCTAAATATGTGACATTTGAAAAATCACACGATTGCAGAGCATGAAGCACGAATTGCAGTCAAGATCCACTAAACCTTCGAGAAACCTTCCTAAGCTACCACTCGTTTTCCATCCACAGTGAGACTCCCCCCCCCCCCCCCCCCAATCCCAGAAGCCTGATTGCATACAGTGCTTGTAGCACTGGCTCTTTTCCTCAATCTTGTTGTATTAGCATATGCTCCTGACAGCTCTGGGTGCTGGCGGGTGAATCTCTGCACCTCTCATGTGAGGTAGAGGGTATCGCTCGTGTTGCACTGTGTCTCTTATGTAAACCGTAGGCTTTAGATGGAGCTCGGCTGACGAGAGCCACAATATGACGTGGCCCTCACCATCTTCGAGCGAGGGAGTGGACCCGACAGGCCCTGATCGCCCGAATGACAGAACTAATCTCCAGACCCGGTGCCGTGCTCCGAACTGCGCTCTGATCAGCTCCCATTAGAACTAAACACTTTGAATGATTTGGAATGAAATCAAAATCAATTTGCGCAGCCCTCTATTCCCAGCCGTCCCCCTGGGCAACGGGCCTTGTCACATCCTGTCGTGCCGAAATTGACGTTTTGACACACGCATGCAGGGGAAAAAAGCACGAGAGTAAGCGAGTGGGGGGTAGACGAATGAGTGAAGATGAGAAAAGGCGAAGCCCGATGAAGACGAGGCGCTGGTAGTTTAGGAGTACTCCAATGTGTCACTGCCGAGGAAGGACAATCATGAGCTGTCAGTCAACTCATTTGCAGGACTGGAAACCTTTAGCTTGGTGGAGAGTTTTCCTGACTCGTGGGGTTTGAGTCCATGCTCTTGTCCAACCTGTGTTTTAGCTCTGATGGCTGAGATTGACAGAGTGACAGGAGACATGTAACCATATGGACAGGTCTGTAATGTGAGGTTTGAATGACGGGATTTGTCACAAGGATGGACAGGGAGAAATGTGATTGGCAGGCTTTTGCCTGAGAACGCAACTTTTTTCCTTCCCCCCCGCCTGTGACATTGTACATCTGCCAGAGACATGCACGTCTAGGCAACAAGATGGCAGAGAGAGACAGAACAAGAGATTTGTTTTGCGTGTCTCTGCGTATCTGCATGAGATGTGCGCCCGTGTTTGTATATGCTCACGTTCGAGCATATATTTGTGAGCGTGTGCGTGTGTACATCGAATCAGGTCACCGTGAGGTGAGTGCCCTTATCAGGCACGCACAGAAGATGTCGTCCATTTGCAATGACACGGGCTGCGATATCAGGGCTCTGCTTGCAGGGGAGATGTACTGTTTGTCGTTTTGACAGTTTTGGGTGGGCTCAGTGCATTTCACGGTGCACACAGTGTGAACTTTGCTGAAGAACCGTCAGTCTCTTGCTGTCTTATGGGGATTTCAATCTTAAACAAAACAGGGAGAGAGTAGAAGAGTGTGGATATCACATACAGGATCCTTTAATCAGCCCCAGTATTGTGTCACTGCAAAACGCTGATGTTTTTTTTTTTTTTTTTTTTTTTTATGTATTGGAGATGTTATTATTACACACGTTCAAACTTCATGGATTGTGGGGAATTAATTGAAGCCCACACCCACGGGCAGATGTGCGGTTAGCTGCCACCTCTGTTGATGCTAGAACACGAACATACGAATAATAACAATGATGTTGTTTACATATCCATGCACTTGGGTTGAAAATAAGTAGAGTGTCTTGGAACCACCTTGGTGTAATGAAATTATTTTTGGTTGACTTTACTTAATGATATAATTAGTCTGTTTTGTAATGATAATTAATTGCTCCATAATTAAAGGTCCATCAACGGACATTAATTTAAAGTGTTGGCTAATTAATCTTTTCTTTAAAGATTGCACCTGGATATGTGGTTTGCCTTAAGCAGATGTGCAGCTCGTGGCCAGCCAGAGCAGAAACATCTGGAGCAACTTCACGTGTGATATGATGCTTCCACTGGTCAGTAGCCAAGTGTGGATACGACACTCTCACTAAACAAGCGAAACGGATATGTCAGTTCATTGTACACGTGCTGACATTGAGGGCTATGCTGGCTGGTTTGGGGGTCCGCATGTCACTTTTGACCCTGTGGAGGCATGAGGCCTTCAGTGCGATTAGTCATGGGCGCACGCTTGACTTTAACATCCACTGAAAGGCGAAAATGTTGCTCTGACTGTTCAAACTTGTTGGATACCGTGGAACATCTTTAGTAATTGTACAGCAGCCAAGAAGAACACAGGAGCTTACAATTAGATGCAAGGTTCATATGCTAAAGTCAGCCACTGGTCAGAAGGTCAAGATTTATTTTTTTATTTTTTTGTAGAGAACAAGGATGCTTTACAAGCCACTTATTTAAGGACAGTTTCCATCAACATGCTGATAAAACTATAGAAAATGTATGTACTGTCATATATCTATCTATAGACATGACATTATCTGAAGATATTACACAGCTATTTAACTTCACATACATTTACAAACCTGTAAATTGGTGTCAGAACACTATGAACAAACAGTTTAACTGAAGTACAGTCGGAGCAGTGTTGCTAACATATATGGTGCAAGGAAGGAAGCCTGAAAACATGTAAATGTATGTCATATTTGCATGCAATGTAGCACAATGTAAAAGATAATAACATTGAGGAGGAAAAAACATAATCTGCGATGAGTACCTTGAAATGAAATGAGATGAAATCAGTCACTTTTCTTTTGCTAATGTTTACATGTTTCAGCTACAATGGGCAGGTGATTAGATAGGATGGGGGACAGTGGCAGCGGAGACCTCTCTCTCTCGCTCTCATCGCTAATGACGAGTCACATGTGTGCAGCTCTCCAGCTTTGACAGACACAGTGTCAATCATCACCACGGAAACAGACCCCATGATGTCACCCAGCTGGCCCTGCTCGACAGCTGATGGGCATCAGAGGAAGAGCTGATTCCTTCCCTGCACTCTGATTGGCTGGATTATTCTGCTGCAGTGCTAATGACTACGGTGCAAAATGGCTGTAATCTCATTATGGCTAAAAACACAGGATTTATTCCTCTCACATGTACATGCTCCAAAATGTGTTTATTTTTTATTTTTATTTTTTATGCAATTTCATTTTGAGTATTTTTCTTCTATTGTGTTCATCTTTTTTTTATGCATCTGCTATAGATCTCTTTCTTGTTTTCCTTTTCCCCCCAGCATTTCAATCTTGTGGGTAAACCTACAGAAAGACATCTCCACAGAAAACACAAAGGCACTCACAATCCTACACAAATTTAATTCTTAGAATATAAACCATTCAGCTGAAAAGTACAGCTGAATGTCAGGAGGCTGTAGTCAAGCAGAGAGGAGGAGGAGAGGGGTGAAGGGTGTACAATAGACTGCACACTCCCATGGGTGTAATCTCGCTTTGTTTACGCTACCAGAGTGTTATTTTAGTTGTCTGTTTGGGCCACAGTGTGAGTGACGTGGATATGGATACACTGTCAGTAGAGAGGGTTGGGTGCACAACTTAAATGTCTGTGACAGATGAAAAGACACAATTATGTGTTTACATTAACAATATGCATACCATGCAATATAGGCATATACATAATCATCATACTATGATAGTAGATATCTTACCCTTACAAAACTACTGTGGTGGTACCATGGTGTTACATTTGCAGGCGTACATTGTATTGCTTGCATCGTTGTGCAGGTCATATTGTTTCAGTCCCATAGTAATATAAACATATATGTTATCATATTGATGCTTCAACCATTGTTCAAGCTACAGTACACCATGCTGAGATGTATATACAAAGTGCACTTTGAAGTAACATGCTGAATTGTATGAAATGCACAGGTTTGTTGGATAACACAATGCAAACACAAAATTGCAGGTCTCCCCTTGCGATACCATCATTGAAGCTGAAAGCAGGCTTCAGTGTGAGCTGAAAGCAGGGATTTGTATGTAGCTACTCTTTCTCCTGGGTGGGAACCTGGACTAATAGAATATATTACAAGATTATATTTAACCAAGTGTCCATCTCAAATAAGGTCCATTTTTCATGTGACAGCCATTCCAGGGAGGCCCAGAGAGGAAGAGAGAGAGGAAAAGATGGCTGTCTGAAAAGGCTGGTTTGAGATTGGCTTGGTATCCATTAAAGTGTGGAGCATGGTGCATATTTTCATTATTCACACAAAGGTACGTGTCAGCTAATCACAGCGAAATCGCAAGCGTTTAAAAAGCCAACAGACAGACTCCATCCATTACGTCAATTATGAATTAGCACCTCTCCGCCATCTCACTGCACGGAAATGTCTAGTGCTGTCTTAATTAGCCAAACACAGGGCATCAATTCCTCCCAGCCAATGCTGTCTCCTCCTGCGCGCACACACGCGCACGTACGCACACTGAGCCGAGATTTGAAATGGCGCATGGGGACATTTAATGAGACAAGCGCTCGTGTTTGTCATGCTTTGACGATACATTACTGATCTGATATCCTCGCCCGTTTCAAGTGTAAAATACATCAGCTGTACTTGTCCTGAGACAGATTTCAGAAGAAAACTTAACAGCCAGACACAATATATCACATTAATGCACACCTGCTGCAATCACATTCTTCATACCTGTAATAAATTACAAAAAAAACGAGACACCATCACAAAGTGATACCTCGCAATAATGAATCAAGTGTAAAGTCAACAAATATAGCAACACGATATGTGTGTACGGGTTCTCTCCGTTGTCCAGCTTCAACAGTGTTGCTGTCT
This sequence comes from Rutilus rutilus, assembly GCF_951802725.1. NCBI lineage: Eukaryota > Metazoa > Chordata > Actinopteri > Cypriniformes > Leuciscidae > Rutilus > Rutilus rutilus. The sequence continues at coordinate 33,306,779 of NC_140211.1, read as the reverse complement.
CTTTAAAGTAGCCCCTCCCTGTCCCTCCCGCTGCCAAGGCTACAGCCAACGAGCATTGTGAAGTGTGACATGATCATGCTCACTTTCCGTAGTTAAGCCCTCGCCGGGGGTCGGCCTCTCCAGCTGCTCAATGAGTCATTTGATTGTCATCCACCTAGTGCACTCAAAGAGAGAGGAGAGAAAGAGAGGCAGACAGTGAACTAGATGGAGGGAGGGAAGAAGAGAGAGGGAGATGTGGAGGGAGGGGACATTGGAGGCAATGGGAGAGAGTGAGAGGAAAGAAGGGGAGTGAGAAAGAGGAAGAAAGACAGAAGTCAGTTTGAGAGAAGAAGAGAGAAACGGAGCCCGGAGCGTCGTCTGCCGAGGATGACAAGCAGTCACAGAGTCTAAACCCCCGCGCAGAAATAAGTGAGTTAGAACAGGGCTTCTGGCTCTGTAATAAACCGTTTAATGGACAGACAGCCTCTCCTTTCCTTCCTCAGGGTAACACTAAATCCCTCTTTATTGTAGTTTGCACAGATGTTAGTGAGTTATCCATTTCTCTAATCACACTGGATGCTGGCACATCCATCTCGAGTTGAAAAATAACCCCTCGCCTTTTCGCTCACAAACATCGGGCAATTCCTCTCTCTTGCTCCGTCTCTCTCTCCCCCTTTAATGTCGGCAGTGAGTCATATAAGGGTCAGTTGCACCAATACAAATAGAATTCAAACAATATTGTGTCCCGATCCGAGGCTTCATGCGATTAGGAACAGCCTGCGGTCAGGTTTGTTTTATAGGTTATGGTACTGTTTCAGGGGTGCGGCATCTGGACATGATATTGCCGAGCGCCTCGTCATAAAGACAGACATTGTCCCGAGGCCTTCGTCGCAATAACGCGATTCGCCACCATAGAGCAGAGACAACAATGTCAGATTGTTTTTGAACTGCACAATTTCATAACAGCCTCACAGTCTCAACCAACAGCAGCAAACACAATTAAGTCATTGATAAACAACAAAGTGTGCTGGAAAAGTTAGTTTGGATTACAGGAGTCTATGTGAAGATAAAACGATAAGCAAGGGCATATTAGATTTCACCTGATGCAATCATGTTTATTAAAAATCGATGCAGCGAGGAAAGGACAGTCATATCTTTAACAGAACATATTTGGAGCTTTTTCCGTGTTTTAATATGGTCTTCGGCTGTTCTGACCTCTTGACAGCTGTTTTTATGTGTTAATTTTGTCATGTTTAGGTGGTTTCAATGGCACAATATCTGCCCTTCATCAGACTGTTGTGAGAGATGGACAGTCTCTGATGCCCACCATGTGAGATATTAAAAAAGAAAGAATGAAAGAAAGAAAGAAAGAAGCCAGAGGAAAAAAAGAAAGAAAGAAAGCGAGACCGATTCGGCATTCAGTGAAACGCAGACGGGTTAAATCTGGAAGCGTGACAAAAATGTGTCCAGCCTAATGATGTCAACTAGTGTTCTCTCTGCAGAGTGTGCCTTCCTGCTTTCTCTCTCCTTCTCATTCTCCTAACTGCTGAGAAAAGCAAAGTTCTGACACAAACACACTGTCATGTAAACACATCCGCTCTCCTTCTTCCTCCTATTACTGTAATCTCACTATCAAACACAGACATGAAAATAAACCGCTTTTCCGAGAGATGAGGCGAGAGCGCGCAGAACAAATCGAGCCACACCGATTTGTTGTGTCTTTAGGCTCTAACTAGGTGCAGAGGACTGTAAGTTCTGGAGGGGAACGTGAGGGAAAGGTCACAGGGAGTTCAGAGCAAGCTGATGAGTGATGGCCGTGGAGTGAGGGGCTCTGTTGCCGGGTCTTGTACTTTTCTGTGCTGGCTGATGGGCCTCACAGCAGTAGCCTGAGTCTTGATGGATTGGCAGGCAGTGAAAGGAAATGTTGCCCCCTCCCTTTTTTTACACAAACACACACACATACTCTCCACCATCCCATCATTCCCCCTCCCATCGCTTGAGTGAGAGATTTGCCCTCATCGTCTTCTTCCTCCTCCCACATCCAGCTGCCCCTGGGCTCCTCAGAAGACTTGGAGAATGATGGGTAAAGGGTTTAGGGAAAAGGGTTTTGGGGGCCGGACATCTCATGACCAGGTCAGTGGAGGAGTGCCTTCAAACAACCCCCCCCCTCCCCCCCAAAAAAGGCAGCCTGACTGGCTGGGGCTGAGCTTGAGCTTGTTGTACCTGGCTGGAGACAAAAGGACCTAGAGCAGCAGGGGTGGACTACTAAAATAAACATCAAAGGAGTGGAGGGGATGCATAGCGGACCCTTTTGTTGCCTGGAAATGGAGGGCTCCCCTGGGGGGTGTCGGCGCTAAATGAGATGGTCTGTCTCGGGCGCGCTTCCTGGTGAAATATTTTTGATAAATAAATCACGGGACCCTCGACGCGTTAACCGATTAGCGACCAACAGGCCACGAGATAATCGGAGCGTCTTTTTTTAACCCTCCTTTACCATCCCAAATTTTCTCCCACTGGAAGCCGCCTTGTCATTTGAATAACGGCTTGAGGTGTCTGCTTCCTTTAAAAAGCATCATACACATTCGAATTGTGTTCCACCTATTGTTTGCCGAGCTCGCTCCCCTGGAAATAACAAATCCATTCTGATGTGTGTCTCTGCCGTGTCAAAACAGAGCCCTGATAATGACATGAACCTAAACCTCTGGAGGTGTCTCTAGGGCTCCAGTGCTCTTCCAGCTATTAGGATTTGTTTGCTTGTTTGTTTTCTGTGTGTAGGGTCCCCATGGATGTGTCTAATTGCTCAACGTGATTGTGTAATATATTCACAGTCAAGGAGAATAGACGGGTATAATGTGTGTGTGTATCTCGAGTTCCTCTGTGAGCACTGGTATAAGTGTGTCTCATTTGTACCTTGTGTTCTAATAAATGTTAAGCTGTCAAGTAATGTGTCGTGCCACATGATGCACTGTGGACCTTGTGCAAAAGAAGCGATGCTCTACAAACCCTCGGCAACAATAAGACAAAGCCACTCAGTGAGATTTGTGTACTACCATATGACTGTTTCCACAAATGTCGAGTGTGGGAGGTTGTGTCTGTGTGTGTGCATCTGCATGTGTGCACCACACCGATTAAAACTGCTTTGCTAGCAAACTATCGCGAGCGTGAGATTGTGTGTGCTCGTCTGCGTACGTGTGCGTGCACTCAAGCGTTTGAGATGGTGGCGGTGAAGGGAGGGCTTCTGGGGAAGAGATGATTATGCCCATCTGTGGTGGATGCCAGGTGTGTACTCCCCACCCCCACCCCCACCCCTTCCCTGCCTATTCCTATTCCTCCCCTCCATCCCGGTGACGCTCCACTCCACTCATCACCCTCCATCAGCTCGCTCCAGCTGCCAGCCACCATGCTAACTAGTACCAAGGGGCGCTAGCATGCCTTCACAGATAGCACTTGCCATTGAAACCAGAGCAACTCTGCAGTCTATAAAAGCGCAACTGGATGAGGCACTGTCCAACAGGGCCTGACACCTGCTGCGGCCATGGACTTCCTCTCGGCACGGCTGCCCTGCGAAAACTCATAAAAACAAGCCAGAGACTCTAGTGCACTGATATTGACCACCACATCAGATTTTGTTGCTGTCGATTGCTTGTTGCTTTCTGGTCAATTTAGATTCTCACCTCCAGAAACAACAGCCTCTGTGTTCGGTCACAAGGGTGATTTCTGTGATCATTCAACTGGCGTGCGCGTGAAAGGCGTTTGATTTGCGGCAGCACCCTGTTTCTGTGAGGCTGTCACCCACATAGACACACTCACGCTCACACCACGGGGCCACCACACACAGAGAAGACGCGCCTCGTAAAACACCCTGTGACGGGCTAGATTGATCCCCTGGTGAAAATGGGCAATATTCCTACTGCATCGATATCAATAAAGCGTATCAGGCTGGAGGCTGTGCAGGCCTCCTTTTTGTTTCCCTTCTGTGGTGGGTAGAGGGAGGAAAAAATCCATAGACAATTGATGGTGTCTGGAAGAAAGGCTCTATTGGAGTATATCAAATCAGGCTATCGAAGAGAGGAAAGTTTGCCCTGTAAATTAGACTGTTTGCTCCAAGTTCAGTGATAAAGAGAATGGAATAGGAATGTCCTTTTTTGGCTACGCTTGGAATGGTGTGTATCTGTACCCTTACCGTCAGGCACCGAATGTTAAAATATGCAGCAAACATAGGGGTTATCTCAAGTATTCTTAAACATTTATTGTTGATTGACATTAAAGGGACAGTTTATCCAAAAATGAAAATTATTTAAAGGAATACTTCAGGATTTAGCATTAAGCTTTGTATTAGTAGAAAACCTGTAGTATTTTCGAATTACCGTGCTTTCCACCCTCATATCCCCCTGAGACGAGAGATTTATGTATTTTTTGTCTGGAAAATTTTTTTTTTGGCCAGAGGCTAAAGACTACAGCCAGTAGTAGGGGCTGTCCCGCATGTTTTCAACCCGCCCATAGAGGGTGGGATCTCACTCACAGAATGTACACATAGTGTCAGCCATCTTTTTTTGGAAGCTAAGCTAGCAGGCTCTTGTTCTGTGGAGAAAGCTGAGTAGTAGGGGTTACAATCCTCTTTTTCCCGGACATGTCCGGCCGTCAAGATCGTCCAAAATGTCCGGGATTCGGCTTCTGCTTTCTCTGCAGTCGCCATTCATTGTTTACATGCACACCTTTTGTTTCAATCTAACTGAATTCATTCCGATTGGTGAATCTGAATGTAGTGTTTACATGAACGCTAAACAAGTGATCGCTTGATGTGCGTTTTAACATTGCTAAGAAAATTCCCGCTCCTCCGTGAGAGATACGAGACCGGTGCGTCTCGCTCATCAGTAATCACGCCACCGGCCTCGCGCCGTTCTCCCGCGCCCCTCAGCCTCGTCCTGCCCGCCACAGTAAACATAATGAATGGCGACTGTAGAACGCAAAAGCCGAATCCCGGACATTTTGGGCGATCTCGAAATCCCGTGCAGACTCGTCACGGAGACTCACTAGCAGTGATGGGAATAACGGCGTTATAAATAAACGGCGTTACTAACGGCGTTATTTTTTTCAGTAACGAGTAATCAAACTAATTACTGTTTCCTCCGTTACAACGCCGTTACCGTTACTGTCAATAAAAATGCGGCGTTACTATAATTGAGATCACTGAAGCGGTTTTCATCCGAGTAGGCTCTCTCTCAGCCATATGAGCAGCAAAGTTTTTTCTCTGGTGTGTGTTTACGAGGCGCCACTCTCGATAGTGCGCGAGAGAGACCGAGTGTGTCCGAGAACGCGCGATAGTGCGCGAGAGAAGTAGAGTGTGTCCGAGAACGCGCTAGATAGTGCACGACAGAGACCGAATGTGTCCGAGCATAAATACTTTATTTATAAATAAATTACACATTTCAGCATTAGAACAATCTCTGTAGCATATTGGTATCATATTCAATGTTTTAATTAGTTTATATAACATGAACTCCAAAACAACCTGCAGGGAACGTTCAAACATTCAAACACATTCGAACGTTCAAACACACGTGCCGCAAACATGACTAGAATTTGGCTAAAATAACCTCTGATGATGACGTTCTCTGTAGGTTATAAAAATAACCCCCCGAAAGATTATATTTTATTATTATTATTTATGTTGGTACATTGTCCAGTATTATATTGAGAGCACTTTTTGTTTAACTATTGTGAGGAAGAAAATACTTCAAGTAGGCTATACAGAATGTCTACCAGTTGTAAAGGTGTGTGAGTTTTATCATTTTAATGATATGCACTGACTAGTGTATGTATATTTTTTATTACTATTTATTTATTTTTGGTACATTTCTTAAGCAGCATGATTTATTCATGATTTATTTATGTATCCAAGAAATTTCTTATATTTAAACTTTTTTTTTTTTTTTTAAGTAACGCAATAGTTACTTTCCCTGGTAATTAGTTACTTTTGTAATGATGTAATTCAGTTACTAACACAGTTACTTTTTGTGAGAAGTAACTAGTAACTATAACTAATTACTTTTTTAAAGTAACTTACCCAACACTGCTCACTAGTAGCCTAGCCTGCGCTTTCTTACCGGTAGGCGTGGCTTGGGAGTGGCCTCCTAGGGCAGCGAAGCAAGTGCATTCTGGGAGTTGTTGTCTTTCATCCACATAAGCCAAAAATAAATTTTCTGGCTTTTCTCAGTCTAGAAAGCTCCAAATTCAAAAATAATTTCACATTTCTTCTACATAAATGACCCATTTTAAATACACACTCATCTTTCCAGCAGTGAAATATCCCTTTAACACTCTCATGTCATTCCAAATATGTATGACTTTTTTCTTATGTGGAATTTAAAAGATGTGGAAGATAGTTTGAAAATAAATGTCTAATTGTTTTTTTGCCGACACAATGAGTCAATGTTGTCGGAATTTGTTGGGACCCAAAAGTTTACACGTGTAGTCACAATCAAGCTTAGTCTGTTAGGTAGCTGAGTTACAATTATACATGACACAATGCGTAACAGAATATGTGAACAGCACCAAGGCTAATTGAAGTCTGATCAACGTGTATGCATGCTGGACAAAGCTGAGCATTATATAGTCGATCAGTGTATGTTTGTTGAATTTAATTCAGACTAAAGTGTTTACATAACATAAAAAGAAAGAAAATATTGCTTTAGTCAGGCTGAAATATAACTTTTAAAGTGCATGTAAATGCATATCCTGATTGTTGACGGTAGATGTTGTTTTTGTGAGCAAACCTATTTCTGTTATCTCTCTTTTTCTGTTAGCTGGGTTAGTGGTGTGAAGGGATGGTGCCCTTCGCAGAATGCTTTGTAGATGAAATCAGGCCAATCAGTAGCATAATGAGAGGTGTAATATGTCCCCTGAGAGAGAAGGAAGGGAAAAGGGGGTTTATCATATTGCCAGAGCCTCTTAGACTATAATCACTCCATAGATACCCACATATTCACTCACACACAGTGATACCCTGTACAACTATGTTTTAATTTCCATTCACTTTTACCTTTCTGCATTATTTCTTGTTTCTTTGCCTTTTCAATCCATCTCGTTCCTGTTCTGCTATCAGTGCATCTATAAGCAAACAATCCTCATGATAATTATTCAATAGCAGTGAAAACACACAGTCTAATTGTAGTCTACTCCTAATTACACATGGCTTTGTTTTCTAGGAATGCATTTCAAAGGCACATCAAACACTTTGAGTTGGGTGAAAAGTAATATAGCTGGAACAAATGCAGACCTACTTTAGACCAAGTAAATAAATTCTTTTCTTTTTTTTTTGGGGTGTATGATAACAAGAATGGAAAAAAATAGAACCAGAAAAAACAGAGAGTTATATGTATTTGAGTCATGCTTATTATCTCTTATCTTGCATGTATTAGCATATGCATGAGATGTTTTTTTATATACTTCAGTCCAACCAGCTAGCAAGAAATCCCTCATTGACAAGAATAAGAATTCAATATCAGCAGAATTAAAAGTTTGCAGCTTTAATATGGAAATTTTGCACTTCAGTCCAATAAAGTAGACCCCTGGATTAATACACATGCAGTGATGCGCTGTTCTTGACACATTTTGATTTATTCACGGCTGCGTGTACATGTGTGTTCTTTGCGTTCCGACAGGTAAAATGCTATACATATTAAGTAAACGAATATGTTAATTGGAGGTGACTCTCTGCTGTGAATAAGGTGATTTTATGATTCAGTATGTGTTTCTGTTTGTTTGACCACCGATAAACTCCCCCTGACCACCCACATGCATGCATATACATAATAAACAGGTTTTGAATTTTTCTGAATCACTACAAATGTGTGGGACAATCTTACAAATAATGGAAACCTTCAGACACTGAAACCTTGAGATGTGGCAAAAAAAAAAAAAAAAAAAAAAAGAGAGAAGAATTTACAGAAAGGTAATGTTGTAAACAAACACTGTCTCCACTAATAATATTTTGACATTTCTATGCATGATGCCACATTTTTAGACATTTCTACGAAAGACACCAAATACTTCAGCGACTGCCTTTCATTTAAAAAACAAAACAAAACAAAACAAAAAAACAACAAAAAAAAAACACATAATGTCTGAAGCGACTTAATTGGATTGGGGAAGGCTGTCTATTTCCAGTTTCTCTCTCTTATTCTTGTTATTTTCTACATTCCCTCAGGAACGTGGAATCCACAACATTCACTTTTGTCTGGTGTCTGTCAAAGAATAAACATCAGATATGAAATTGGAAAGAAAAAGTGCATTCCATCACTGGAAGGATGTACTTCGCTCTTATCAGATATTTGCATCTAAATTGGAGTCTTGGTCTGCCTTTGAAAAGAGCACCATATTGAGCGCACACACGCGATGTTTCCGACTGGAACGTAACACATTGTTATATGTCCAGTCACGAATGGTTGTTAACTTTATCCTGGCCATTCATTCTCTACGAGTATTATGTCCTTTAGCAAAACTTCTCCGATGACATTCATGTCCAGCAAAGTGACCTTTGTAGCCTTTTAAATTTACAATTTAGTTATCCATTCTGCCATTCTTCTTTCTATTCTGTTCTGTAACCCACACGTAGATAACTTATCTAAAGTTAAGACGGAACTTTTAAGCTTCTTTCAATTATTTGATTCGATTTTTTTTTGTTTTGTTTTTTTGTTAGGCATTCTTAGATTTTTTGAATATGTCTTATTATCTTAAAATAACTTTATCTTATCATTAAAATAATATTATTTTGAATGATAGCATTTACTGGAATATACCAATGAGCAGAACTGAGAGATCATCTCTCATACTTCAGATCCCTCAGATTATAATATTATATATTTATATTATAATATTAATTATATAATTATTTGTTATTTATTTGAATATTTAAAATTAATATTTAAATATTATTTTAAATATTTAACAGTTTTTATCATTAAACTACATATACTGAGTTAACACTTCAGACTAAGTATAGATACTATAGTCTCCCCAAAAATTCATGAACAAAGTGGATGTGTTCTGAAAACCAGATGCCAAATCCATCCTAACACGTTGGACAGAGACAGATGAAAACACTTTCAATTCAACTGTAAAATTATTTTAGTCAGTGTAATTTAAATGGAAGCAAATGCTGTGGTTCAAGTGGACAGAATGGCACATTTGGCAGCACCTCTACTCTTCCCCTGATGGAGTTCATTAGAATTCTGTCGTGTGTGTGTGTGTGTGTGTGTGTGTCTGGTCTTCCTGGTCCAGTCCTTCTTCAGATTGATTCCATCAGCGCTGCCTCTAATCCACTTACTTAATGAAATACATAATTAACATATTATAATTGCAGTAAAGATGGTTTTGACAGAAATCATTTCCCGTATCTAATACCATAGTAATTTAATCTGTTCCCCACTCCCTAACACGACCCCTCCTGATTAAGTTTTGTCCCTTCATTTTTCGATGCACGGAGAGCGTGAGTCAGTGTGTGTGTGTGTGTGTGTGTGTGTGGACGTGTGCTCTCGTCTCTGCCTAGTTTGTCATGATTATTATTCTCCACTGTCCCAGTCTTTGATTGATTGACAGGGCTGTGGTGTGCAGATGGGTCATGTGACCTGGCAGATGGCGGAGAGGAATGAGTGAGCAGTTTCCCTGCATGTGTGGTCTTATGCTTCTCTTGATATTTTTCATAAACAGAGTATTACAGCAAGAGCTAAGACAGCTAGCAAATGAGAGAGAGAGAGAGAGAGAGAGAGAGAGAGAGAGAGAGAGAGAGAGAGAGAGAGAGAGTTTCTCTTTATTTTTGTTCTTTGCTATGAGGGCGAGATAAACCCTGTGTGTTTCATTGGTAACAATAAACTACTCCTCTATCTCTGTCTATGGGCTTGTGTGAATACCCAACACACTCTCATGACAATGTAATAACTCAAATAAGATGACGATATCACAAGATATCACAAAAATTTAGCTTGAAAGAAAAAGTGAAACTTATTCTTTCTGCAGGCTCTTTTTTTTCTTTTTGAATCATAGTTAAATTTGAGGTTTGGGTAAGTGGTTTGATTTTATGGTTAAGTTAATTGTGGGTCGTGCGTTTTTGTGTGAACCAAATTGTACAATATATTGTTATGTTGCCATCTCATAAGGCAAGACTGGATTGGAATGCCAAGCATTCAACATTTTTGGATAGTTATTCAGTGAATAACTACTGAATCATCTTGTGATTTTGACATCTTATACAATTATATAATGAGACACTTTTTCATTTTTGGATAGTTATTCAGTGAATAAATAAATAATAAGCAAACTGTAATAAATAAATTGAGATTTAAATTGATTATTATTTATTTAGATTATATATACATATAAAATCAATTATTATTATTAGTTACCTCTAGTACTACTAATAATATGCATTGCATATGCATGCATATGCATCAGCTGCTGTGGTGCATTGTGAAGATGCCAGAGTTCAGGCAGAGAATGGGCTTAAATCTTAAAGCACAGATAGAGTAACAATGAGTGATTATTGCTCTAAAGAGCCACAGGCTCCAGGGATGTCTGTAATGTCATTACCCACTACATCATCTATCCCGGCCAATAGGCAACTGACCCCACACTGCCCCTAGGTCACACCGAGTTCAGGAGGTGGAAAAGCTGAAGCGTTAGGTAACACACTCATAACATGGATCCTCCTGTTCTTTCTCCCACAGCACAAACACACCCCTCTCATACTTTCACTGGCTTCAGACATCAGCATCAGCATAAGGTCCAGCCAGCAACCTGAGACGCATGATGAAATGTTGGCCTGTTGATCAAAAGGCCTGTTCTCATCTCCTCTTCATTGCACGTTTGACGGAGACTGAATGCAGTCAATAATGACATTAATCTAATCCAGTAAGGCACCAGACATGCATTAGTTACTCTTATGGAGATGCAGAACAAAAGCAGGGGACTGATAGATTGGAGGGGGGAGGGCGGGGGGGTGGATCCGGCTCCATGCATGTGCGGCTGCAGAAACCAGAGACTTGCTGAAGAAAAGAGAGAAGGAGGAGGGGAAAAAGAGTGTGTGAGTGTGTGAATGTGTGCATGTTGGTGAAAGAAAGGAGAGTAAGAGGTGGAGGGACATAGAAAGAGAGAGAGAGAGAACATGTGAGAGAAAAAGCAAGAGAGATTGTGTTGAGTAATGAGCACTGTGCTCCCAGAACAATCACGCTCTCCATTTTGTAGTGTGTTTTCACCTGATGTATTGTCTCTGTTGAGGGAGGCCTTGTAATAAGACCATTTGGGCCCCTCATTTGTGCGCATTAGAGGCAAATATCTTACAGTGCCCTTAAAAGAGCCTGGAGGCCAGCAGAAACAGCAGTCCTGATGTGCATTTGGAGCAGGTGACGTAAGGAGAACAGTCCTGATTGTCTGGTAAAAACAAGAGCACATTCACCACAGGTCTCTCCTTCTCTAGGCTTCTCCTTCATCTATCCTATACACTCCATCTAGATTTATTTTTAGCAGGTGTGTAATTTCTGACTGCAGACTTATGAGCTGGTAATCAAAGCTCTGTGATTATTACAGTATATACGATGGTCTGACGTCTATATCAGAAGTGAGAGCTGAATAAATCCCGGTAGATTTGCTGTGTCGTCTCTTCACTGACTGCCACATACTCCTCTTTTGATTACACACGTGCTGTGCGATTGGATTGAATTGCATTTGTGCTTGTGTGTGTAAATAGGCCATCCGGGCACGTGAGGGATGTGACAAGATGAAGAGGCTTCCAGAAGCATCAGTAGATGCAGCGTGGAAAATGATTTTAATCAAACTCACACCACTTATCGGAGCCAGCAGATGGAGGAGCCAGATTCTCTTCCCTTAAGCTAAATATGGCCACCTGAGAAAAACTGCTCTGGCAAAACTTCCCTGTATGGCCATGCTTGCTTTGGGCTGTAAATATGATTTTGCAACAAAAGAACAATTTAAACTTAACTTTTACATAAAATATATGAAATAATAATATAATAAATACCCAACACATGACTTTTGACGTTTTGTTAATGTGTTATGAATATATTTTGTTTTGTTATAATGGTCTTGTATTGGTATGATATCTTGTGATTTCACCATCTCATACAAATTGGATAGTTGGTGGACGGTTATTCAGGTGAACTATATGCAGCCTGGTGTCATTCGAAAAATGAGGGGGAGAGCGGGGCTTTTTGACTTACAATTATGTGGTTTTGTTTTATTAATACAGTATCTTGATATAGCCTACCCCAAAAGAATGAAAGTGAAATGTGACAACATGCCCCATAGGTGGAGGACATTGTAAGATGTGAGGGGCACATGACTGCTTAAAATGCTATCTGATCTAATCAAAGAAATACACAAGGCAAACTAAAATATTTTCTCAATAAAATACAATTATTAACTTTTTCATATAAAATAAGGGCATTTTTTAATAGTTAAAAATAAAATAATTTTTGAGTTTGAGAACGAACACACCGGAAAATACAGCTATACAACACATATTTATTTAGTTCAAAACATAATAATAATTAATAATTTCTGAACATTAACACTCAGTCTTTATTCACCAAAATAAACACCAAAAATAGAGATGAAAAATTAACATAAGTAAGAAATGTACTTTTGCCATGTTTAAATGTTCAGTGATATCTTCCAAAGATTTCTGAATTTTGACACTTTTTTTCTCTATATGGCAACTAGTAAATACACAAAGTTTCGTCATGCCAGCATGTGTGGAAGTATTTAAAACAAAGGTGTTACAACTAGTCCCGAGTTGGGTTGTAAACCCCTCTCTCCTACCTGTGGCAACGTTTCGCAACGATTTCAAAGTGAAATGTGCAGTGAGTGGCGCTAAACGCATGTTTATTTTTTTCCAGAACAGATGAACGTGAATATGACAATGTTTTAATATGTTGGAGTTTGTCCGAATCACTGCAGTTTTGAAATGTCTGGCGAGTGGCGCTACAAGCTTTCTCCATTTAAAATAATGTAGGCTACACCTACACTAAACACTAAACCTACCGGATAGTGTTAACAAAAGCAAATGTGACATAAAAAGGCAATTGTAACCATGGCATTTTAGCTTGTTTTTGAACTCTTGTCTTTGAGGTCTTTTATCGTGACTCGTCATTCACGGGATTTGTACCCGAGCTCTCCACATTACAATAACAATTCTGTACCAACTGAGCTACCGAGCAAACTTAGTGGGTCAGTAAAACCGAACATATGGAGCTGGTTAAGTGATGCAAACTCCAAAATATATTCATTTACAAATCATGCACTGTGGTAAAATGTGTTTTAAGGTCATACCATAGTTGTGCAAAGAGCCGTGTGAAAACAAGTCTTTATCAATCCGTAATCGCCCCTGTAATCATAATTGTGTGAGAAAACGATTTAAAGTGGTTGCTGTTTTACTGCCTCTAGTGTTCATTTCTGTTAGAAACTGCAGTGATTTTGTGGCGCTGCAAAAAAAGTGTAGATGTACATATTTCCTATGAGACTAGCTGTGTAATAATAATAATATATATTTGTATTATTATTAATATTATACACTTTTTACATAAACATAGCTAGTCATTTTTTGTGTGAGTTTTCCTCTTTGAAAGAGACAATAAAGAGGATACAGTTTGCTAACGGGAAGAAAAGAGGACGAATAGGTTCAGGAGAACACGCAGGCCGGATTTCTCAAAATTTCTGGAGCACGCAGTTCAAAGGTAATTAAAAAACAGGTATCTGTTTAATGTCTTTCTTGCAATGTAGATCTTGCTCTCTAGTGTACATATTGTGGGTGATTTGAGCATACAGTAACTGCGATATAAAAAACAACGCAACAACCTACGGGTTCTCTTTCATACGTGAGTCACTGATTCATTCACTGTGCCACACGCACAGATACTAACATATTTACATAGCACCTCCTATGTCAGGGTCACACGGTGTCTTTCTCGGAGACAGGAGGACATGTGTGAGGAGAGACGGCAGTTAAAGCAGGGGGTGGGGCGAGCAGGATAAGGATGCACTGAATGGCAAGCGTACATGAATACCGTCACTTCAACTGCCAATATGTTTGGAGGCCTTGGTAACAGCATGTGGTCTCTGGGGAGAGCTGTAGCAGTTCAGGAGAATATCAGACGGAGGGGAAAACAATTTCTGGTGCCAATAATGCAGCACAGATGAAAAATGTTTTAATATTTGCTGCTGCTTTATGGCAGCCACTGTGACAGTGATGGAGTCAATGTCAGCTTTTTCCTTTTAAATGTCATGCTCTGTCTCTGTTCACTGTGTGTGTGTGTGTGTGTGTGTGTGTGTGTGTGTGTGTCAGAGAGAGAGAGAGAGAGAGAGAGAGAGAGAGAGAGAGAGAATTGTTGATGTGTGTTGAAATGTGTTATTTTCATGATTCTGTGTGTGTGTGATATCCTGGCAGCTGGCAGAGTTCACTCTTCTTTTCTCCATTGATCACACAGGGCTTTTTTCCCCTCATCATTCAGTAATAGCACACATGCCCAAATCCACAAATGTCTTTTCGTCCGTAATGAACGATTTACCCCCCAAACGCCCTCATCACCTCCTCTCACACACATACCCACACACATTTCTCAGTCATAAAGAAGCTGCTCTTCACTGTCAAAGAAGACACTCTTCTCAGCAGTGTGGCTTCGGTTTATTATTTATTTCTAATTAGTTTTATATGCGACAACGATGGAAGGAATTAATTAAGAAACACAGCACGGTTAATTATGGATACTATAAACTGTGCACATATATAATAAGTAAATATCTAAGTAACCGTATCATGTTTCAATCATTACATCACACACAAAAGGCTGTTCATGTGTAACCTCATGACCTAATTCACATTTAAATGACGCATTAAAAAAGCTTTGACCCCTTCCTGAACTGTGACTCCACCCAGTCCCGCATGACCCAGACATGCACCCAGTCAGCGGGAGAAGGAGTGAATTAGTTTTCTATTGTCATTCAGCCCACAGCGCAGCACACTAAAGAGAAGCAGTCATCTCCTAATGACAGGCGGCCTAGGGAGCGGGCAGAGGCGCTCTAAAATCACAAGGTCAGGCAGAGATCAGAGACAAACTGATTTGAGTTCACTTTCAGCATTTACATGACCCTTATCACCAGGGGTGCAAATACAATGGTTCATTCTTCGCTATGGAATATAATATATAGAAATTATAGTCAGTCATATATCAGGTTTTGCATAAGTATACAAGCTAATCTTCAAAATGACAAAGTCAGTCTTGTAGATTCAACACACAGTTAGGCACTTTTTTGGGGCTCAGCAACTTAAGAAAAACAGCTTCAATTCTGTGAACATTTTATCTGGTTTGTTACTGGTTCACGTTGCTTTACCATGTCTAACTTGACCAAGATGGTCTACCAGCTTGTCCTCAGCCACATCATCTGGCAGTGTAACTGATTAATCATCTAGAACAGCTTGGACCAGCTAATTACCACAAATGACCTGCTTGCTTCGGCTGGTAATAACATAATTATATCATCAGAAGCAGGTTTTAGCTGGACTTTCCTAGGGTGCAAAATGATTGCTCACATTGGCTTACTGATATAAAAATATAAATAATATACACATGCATTGTGCTGCAACACCAAACAGGGATTGGACACATATGGGCCTACAACCATATGTAATCTCATGTTTTTGTATTAACACAGCTAACAGGCTGATGTCCAGACTTTAAATAATGTACGATATGGTGTATGCTGTGTTAACCCACAGCTAATGATTAATGATGTATGATTAATTATGATTAATGAATAAAATCCATTATAACAGTTTAAAGAGAACTTATTTATCTGACCAAACTGAGCTAAAGTAAAAAAAAATTCAACCCACTTCAACTGTTTTCCATAAATGTGCAAAGTTCTCTATACAACTGTTGCAAAGGATTACATTCAGTAATTATCATCATATTATGAGTTAACGTGACATAGATAGAATATATTGTGCATACTGTATTTATTTACATATATACGCACATAGAGAGAGAGAGTTAGACAGATGCAAGTCACATTTCTGTCTACTTCTTTACTTTGTGATACAAGTACATCAGAGGAACATTTTAAAAGAATGTAAAGGAGAAAAGAGGCTAATTTGGAAATTTCTAATATTATTTTATGCATACATAATTGAGATCTCTGAAACCCTAAACATATATATATATATATATATATATATATAACAATCCCACGAGGGTTAAAAAGTTTTGTGCAGATGATTTGTATTCTTTATACAGTTCTTCTTTATATGTTCATGAAGAGCACTTTCTTTTGTTGCTAGGTTTTCCAGGTGCTGATTAGAAGATGAAGCATGATCACATATACTTGTGACAAAGATGTCAGGCAAATTAAAACATTTTCATAATGACAAAGACCCGTGTGATAATTACTAATGACTGTTGCATTTGATTGTCTCCTGATATTTAAAGAGCAATCAATCATGAAACATATTTGTCACACTTTACCTGATTTTCCACTTTTACTGAACTCCCCTAATAACTTTCATTAACAAGTCGTTAGTGATCATTATGTTATTCCTATGAGATTATTAGTTCATGTACATTCAAATATGAATGCATATTAAATAAAAATTTGTGAATAAACTTTAATCACATTCATAATTATTTGAATATATATTTGATCTAAGCATTATATAATGTAATGATGTTTAAGTTGTTAAAAAAGTTATAAAGAATTTTATTTACCATTACTAAAAATATTTCCTTACGTTTTTAGTAACATCACATTACGGTCCATCTAAAAATGTGGACCCTTAAAAAACGACTCAAAGAAAATGGTTGTTTTTCTAAACTTCAGCCCTGTCTTCACCCTTTTCTTCTGAGTCCAATTAAGAGCCTTAATCAGCTAACGACTTTGGTGCGGCCCGTTAGAGGGGAATTAAGCAGGTAGAAATGATAGGTTGAGGAGGAAGGCAAAATGCTGAGGAGACTGTTTGAGCATCTCTTGTGTAAAATTAAAAAAGAAAGAAAAAGCGATTAAAAGAGAACAAGCTGGAGCAGAATGAGGGCTAGCACTCATTGGAGGCACTGAATTAGCCAATCATACACACACGCACCTTCTAAAATTAATATAGTCGGCTTCTTAAAGTGGCAATATTAAAACTGGCCTTTATATCAGAGCAAGAGAGAAGGGAGGGAGGAAGGAAGGTTTAATTGAGAGGTTTGTCTTGTTTTTGGTGCTTGTTTGCTTGTGAGACTGTTTAAATTCCGATAATGTATTACTCGCCCTCCCTCCCAACATATGATCTCAATTTCAATTGATTAGAAACTTCTCTTGAGCTCAACTGAACCTCTTCAACCTAACAGGAGCAATTTTCTTTTATCTTGAATGCAGAGCTCATGTGCAGATTAAGTAATAATGTCATAATCACCACTGCATAAACAACACAAAAAGACTGACATTAATTAACGCAAACAAATAAGCACACTGGAAAAGGGCAAAGTGTAATTCATTCTACCCTGACATAGTGTGTGCGATCTCCACATACACACTGACACAAATGAGATTGTGGTCAACATGCACAGCTATGTCATGAGTGAGTGAATGAATGACTCATTCTGTCAATCAACTGACATATCACAAAGCACAGAAAGAAAGTAAGAAATGATGTGACTTCTGTTGTATCATAAAGCCAATTAGAGACATAAAGACTTCTGTAAATGAAGCACAATGTTAACAACGAACACCTATTTTTAAATGCATTGTTACCTCATACAGTATATAAAACAAAGACGTTTTCTTGCCTCCTAATTTTGTGTAAACACAGTGCTGCTCAAAAGCAGTGCTAGAATATAAGCCCTAACCCATAGAGAATATTGTAGCATCTGGACCAATCAGACACACACAAATTATTCATTATATTTAATGAATAATCCAGCAAACTCACTCTCCCAACAAAGGTCTATGAAACTTCCCCCAAAACTAACATCCCAAATGAAGCTAACACACTGGCAGAACCCAGTGTCCTGTTACAGGACACATTAAAGGCTGATTTATACTTCTGCGTCGGACCTACGCCGGAGCCTCTATGCTATATAGACTATGCATTGGTTCTCATTTATACTGTACTTCTGCATCGTGCAGAGGGAGCATGTGAAACCCAAGGGAGGCTTCTAGCAGACCAATCACTGCGCTTGCATCAGCGTAGAACTGTCGCGTTGTTACATTTTTGGAGAGGTGCACGACAGGGTACGCGCGCTACACACAGCCTACAACGTAGCTACGGCGTGAGTTCGACGCAGAAGTAAAAATTGGGCTTAAGACTGATAAGACTTTTTACGACTCCAAAAGGAATTTGCAGAGAGTTGTGAATCTCACTTAATTCTTGCTGAGAAGGAGAAATAAACCCTTTTAATCCTATATATTCTATATATAACCACTTGAGAAATGTATAAACGTGTATCTAATTTTCCCATCTCACGATTTTCCTTTTATGTGGTTTGGTCTATGTATTCATTCTCTCTTTTAAACTCTTTTGGGTTAATATTTCAGACTTGCATACTATGGTTAACCAAAATCATATGTGTGGCATGTTTAGTCTCTATAAACTCCAATCTTCGTCCCCCATTTGTTAATTTACATTACATTTTGCTAACTTTGTGACGCATTAGTATTATAAGAATCTTGAAGATGCATTTGTTAAGCATCCAATCAAATTACATGTTCAAAGGCCTGCTTGAACAAAGGGTTGTAAAGAAAAGTGAACAACTTCTTATTGGCTCACAACCATCCAGAGGGTTCTTGCGAGATCTTCACGCTTTAAAAATCATTGATCACAAGATCCCGCCTCTTAGCCTCTTACTCTCTTAGTTCCTTTCTGGAATCCTGATGTGAAGATGATGCTGAACTAGAAATTTTCTAAGGACCCCCCAAGCTTGTGCCAGGCTGCGGCCTTGTCTTTCCATTCACCAAAGATACTCTGACTCCCAATGGTTCTCTCTCATCAAGACAACATCAGCAAAGATCAACTGGAGCCTCAACAAATTGAATCAGGACGGTTTAATTCAAATGGGCGAGACGTGCAAATATCAAACTTAGTCTCATCAAACTCAGTCACCCCTTTTAAAGAAGGGCGTGTTAGAACTAAACTGATGGTTTGCTCAAGGTTGTTGATCTGCTGAATTCCAAACAATGCTATAACTTCTTGCTTTCCTGTATTCTGCTTCAGCTCTCTTTCCCTTGGTAAACTGCATGCATGTATGTACGTGCATGTTAGAGTAGTTTAAGTGTTTAGTCTAGTTAATAAAGTCTTGTTCATGTCACACGTAAAGTTGTCTGTGTTTTAAGCTCATACTGGAGTCCCTAATCATAGATTTTGACTACAGGCTCTGAATAGTACTGTACAGTAAGAAAGACATTCCCCATGCCCCGGAAACGTACATTTCTTAGAATTAACAAACAATTAACAATGAGTGTTCACGACACAAACAGGTTCATTGATTGTAATATTAATTTTACTATGTTAAGTTAATTCTATTAACTGATCCAAATAGTCATAACCAGTTATAACAAGTTATGATTAATTATTAATATTTATTTAGAGCTAATTTGCTACAATATATTTTATAATTTCACAGTTTTATAACATCATTGCATCATAGAATATTAATTCCATAACATTATGTCTGCAATTGTACTTTCTGTGCATTTATGCTGCCTCGGTGCAGCATTAAACAGTCTGTGTAAATGCACCTCATGCATCGGAAAGCATTTGACAAAATAAACCATATCTTATTTTCAACACAACTGATATTTCATGGGAATTGTGTTAGTTGTACATTCTGTA